>NC_060176.1:59902333-59949540 GCF_021184085.1 Oncorhynchus gorbuscha
GTAAGTCTCTCCACATAAGGTTCTGGTCAAAAGTTGTGCGCTATATAGGGAATGGTGTCATGGAATTGCTTGATTGACAAAAACATTACTCTGTTTGTTGGCCATAGCTCACATTCGAGCAGCTCTCCATGCTGTGTCTGAAGATTGTTAAAGTCGTGACCCAGACAGCCCTCCGCATTCTCCTACCAGCGCTAGCTCGTATCATGGGGGTGAACCTGAGGAGTGGGGCAACCTCCCCAGAATCCCAGTGCTCTCTGACAGGGTCTGAGGATTCCTTAGGCAGTCTGGATGAGAGAGAGAAAAGGCTGCTGATCAGTGAGATGAACTCCTGGACTAAGGAGAGGAGGAGGAATGGCAGTGCAGGGTGCCGCCAAAAATCCACTCGCAGAACCTCATCACCATGCTGTTCGCCTAAGAGGTATGTTCACAGCAATATTTCAACTTAATAATTGCAAGACCTGACCCATACTTATCATAAATTATTAACTTGGAATTCACACCTTGTAGTTTTAAATTCTGGTCAGAAATGTTGCCACTGAGGGGGTGGGTCCAGGTGAAAGTCATTTTTAACTGGGTAAGCCATAAAGTCATCTATGAATAAATAGATCAGGTACATGCCTTTCAGAATTAATCATATTCTGATGTCGTACAAACATAAAAATCAGGCAAAAAATCGTGTCAGTTGGCTTTAGGCTTCTAGAACTACGGTGGTATGAGACCATCATTGCTCTAATTTGGTTATCAGGCTCACTAATGGCCCAGATTAGATACCAGTTGGTCACATTTGCATGGCATAAGTGGTGATTGTGTGTTTATCTTCAAGGTCCCAGACCTCATTGCAGAGCTTGCCTGCAACTAGAGAGGCTCCCCTCATGGAGGAGCCTCTGAAGGCTCTTTTGGGGTAACGGAAGAGAGCCTCCTGATATCCCTGGTTGAGGGTCACTCCAACCCCACCTCCTCCAGCTCCTCCGAGTTGAGGTGTGCTATCGTGGGGGAGGTGGTACACCAGCTTAACTCTGGCCTCTCAGTGGCCATTCAGGCCAGCTCGGGGAGTTTCCCCCCTATGGACAGTCAGGACATAGCAGCAGGCAAGGAGGTCATTCGGGTAGCCTCGGTGCAGATCCTGGCCGAGCTACAGAGCCAAACGTCTGAGCCAGAGTGGGTAGGGTTTATCGAGCCCCTCATGGACCCTGTGACCGATGATGTGCTGGATGCCATTGTCGGCACAATGGACAAAATGGCACAGGACTTCAACATCCTATTGGATCTGGCCAAGAAGATGACAATCTTGGGGTCAAAATGTCTGACCAATCTTCAATGTGACCTTGATGTTGAGTGTCCATCTGGGAAAGAAGGGACCACTCACTTTCTCAAAGAGACTGGATCCTCTACCAGTGTGGTGGCCAGAAAGATTCAGACCCTCTCTAGCCCCAACTTTCAGTCTAAAGCCCTGAAGGCGGTGAGCACCATCCTTACAAGGAAAGTCAGCAGCTCTTCTGGCATGGCTCCTTCCTCTAGGCCTTCTAGTGCTGCTCCTAGCCTTACTGAAGCTTCCCTGAATACCAGCTGCACAGCCCTGACATCTGTAACCTCCACTGCCACAGTGATTGTTAAGGCATTTGTGGGAGGCATGGAGACGATAGCATCATTTGAAGGCACATGTGAAGCAGTTGATTGGCCAGTTCCTGTAAATGACCACAAAACAGGATCTTCACAGATGATAACCTTCTCTCTAGCCCGCACACTCTACGGCCGTATACGAGCAAAGCTGAGGGACCTTTTAACTCTATCCGCTCGAGAAGAAGGTGTGGCTAAGGATGCTTCTCTTCAGGAGTCTTCAGACACTATGGAAAAGGCAACTGTTTCAACTGTTGAGGTCCAGTTACCCAGCACCAAACTTAGTAGAGTTCCCAGTGAGAGCCAACCAATACCAGCTCTCTGTCTCTCCAATCTGGATACCAGTACTCAAGAAGTTCTTAGCAGTGTTTTTTCCATCTACAAGTCAGAGTTATCAAAAGTGGAGAGTAAATCCTTGGCCGTTGTCAGTTCATCTGATGAGTCCCTAGAGGCTTGTTGGTTTGTTGATGGCGTCCTATCAAAGCTCGATGACTATACTATTTCCCAGTCACCCTCACCCAATGAAGACTTGAGCGTGAGTACTCAATATTCTCAACTGAGCTCAGAAGAGAGTGTCAGAATCACGGAGTCTTCTACTAGTCTGATTCAGAGCATTAAGAAGCTCTCTAGCAATGACTTCCAGACTCAGGCAGAAGAGGCAGTGAGTAAAGTGCTGATGAGATCCAGTCATTCCTTTATCACACAGATCAGCCATACTGGTCTTCAGAAAAGTCTGCAGGCTGGCTTATCATCTAGCTCACCATCAGAGATCCATGTCCTTTCAGAATCCATGTCCTCCATGTCCTCTGAGAATACAGCCTCTGGATTAGTGGAAACCTTTGTCAAAGGAATGGTGACTATTTTCCAGAAAAATGAGTCCACTGACACTGTGCTACTGGAAAGAAGTGGGAGAGTTTCACAGTGCTCCCACGGGGCTCCCAACTGGATGATACTGAATTGAGTGTTAAAATATCAGAGGAGAAGCTTTGGTCAACAGCTAAGACCATCTGCGTCAGTATGAAGAACACACTTAAGGATTTCTTCACAGGGCTGAAGCCACCCGGATCCGAAAGGACAGAAAATGCTTCTTCCAAAGAGACCCTTGGGGAAATCCTGGTTGCTATCCAGAATGAAATCTCAAACTTAGGGCGAATGAAGGATTCCAGGGAGCTCCTTCAGATCAATGATATGGTAGGAACTATACTGAAGGAGGTTGAGAAAAGTGAGGATGACAGTGAACAAGTCTGCCAAGACATCCCTAGAACCTGTTCATCTTTGTCCACTTCTTTAAATGGTCGTAGTTCCTTGTCCAGCTCTTCAAAGAGTCCTAGGTCAGAGTGTGAGTTAGAGATCAACCTCCCTGGCACTCCCATCCCTGACGAAGTGCCTTTTGATCTGACCTGCCCCATCGTCAGGAGCTCCTGCATCGACACCAGGGTCTCTAAAATGCCAGAGATTTCTTCAAGTGACCTAAAGACAAAGATGATGGCACACACAGATGAACCCCTGCATCGTAACAGTCCAATGACTGACCGCAGTCGACCGCCGAGTGCTAAAGCCTCTTTTCGATCCTCCACTCCGTCTTTCACCAACAAGGGAACCTCTTTGGTACCAAAGGGAGATGGGATTGACATTGAAGAGAAGGAGGTGTGCATCCCCAGCAGCTCTGGCCATCTGAGGGAGCTCTTAATCACCCCGGACATCAGCAGTGCCACTGCATTCCCACTGCAGTACTTGATGGACTCCAGCAAAGATGATGGCATCTGTTTTGTCACCATACTGGTGATAAGGTTGCTATCGGAGATCAGACCCTCAGCCCTAGATGGACCCTCCCAACAGGCAGCAGATCTGACAGAAACATGTCAGCAACTCATCAGACAAGTCCTGTCTGAGTTCTGTGCTGCATCCAGATTCTCCAGGACAAAGGCATATTCGCAGAACCTGAACATCCAAAGGGTGTTCAGAGGTGTACATAAAAACCTCATGGAGGAGTTTGGCTCTTATAACATCCTGCAAGCAGCTCTTTCCTCCCAGGACCCTGCATTTGACAGAGTCCTGGTAAAGTCCTTGACCCAGCAGCTGGTACAGGGATGCAAGGAGGCGTCAAGACCAGCTTCTGCTGCAACAAACCCATCAGACCAGGCTGAGACAGAGAGGGGGGCTGAGCAGAAAGCAAGAAGGAGCTTCCTTTGCTTTTCAATGACCAAACTCAGGATCAACTTCAAGGTATAGCAGGGAGTTAGCATTTGTTTTTGGTTCCAGTTAGGTGCTGATGTTATTGATGTTATTGATATGATAAGACAAATACATGAGATAAATATGTTTTATTCATCACTAAATTGTTGCCTTGGATTCAGAAGTGTTCCATTTATTTATTTATTTATTCTCTGTACCATTTTCTTTACCTTTCTTATGTTAGCGTTCCAAGAGAGGAAACAAGGACTGCCATTCAGTCCAGGAACAGACTGAGATTCCCTCTACTGATGGACATTGCATAGGTAAGGATGTTTTAGAGCTCTGCTAAAGCTTGTAGTTTTGTTTAGGTGTGTGTTAGAAACATAGGTATGCCTACCAAACTCATAGCACTGTTATTTTCAACGTTACTATACTGCATCTCTCTCTCTCTTACCCCATCCATTTCTCTTGTGTTTCTAGCTCCCGTTGGAGAGGTTTCTCCCTCCATATCTCAGCCTGTCAAAAAACGATCCTTGATTGTCAGGGTCTTTTCAGCAATGATGAAGCCATTCAGGTGCTACACCAAGAAGAACCTGTAACCTCTTACGCTGCAGTTAGAACTACTTTTGTAACAGCAAGACTTTTGACAAGAGGCATTTCTGCATGTCTACCCTTTCAAAGTCTATTTGATCAAATAAATGCCAATGATTTTACAAGAATTTCAAGTGTTTTGGAAGATTAGTAAAACTGAAGCAGCTTTTCTCAGAGAAATGCACTAGTTCCCCCTTGGTTACACATTTATTGTGCAGTTTTTGAGTTGGCAGGACTTGGGGCAGCAGGTAGCCTTGTGGTTAGAGCGTTGGGCCAGAAAGGTTGCTAGGTCAGATCCCTGAGCTAACCATGTAAAAAAATATGACGTTCTGCTCCTGAACAAGGTAGTTAACCCACTGTTCCTAAGCTGTGATTGTAAATAAGAATTTGTTCTGAACTGACTTGTCTAGGAAAATAAATAAAATAACCACAGCTTGACTCTAATACAATAGTTGCTGCATAGACTGTCAGATAACCAGATGTTGTCTATTAATTTAGTTCGATTGGTAAGAGCTTATTAGCAGCAAGGGGAAAACACATAGAGGAGAATTAGCTATCTGCAGCTAGATGTTTTCTATATATTTTCTATATGTTGAAAATATAACGTCCAACAGTTGACAGTGTATGTCAGAGCAAAAACCAAGCCATGAGGTCGAAGGAATTGTCCATAGAGCTCAGAGACATGATTGTGTCAAGACACAGATCTGGTGAATGGTACCAAAACGTTTCTGCAATATTGAAGGTCCCCAAGGACACAGTGGCCTCCATCATTCTTAAACGGAAGAAGTTTGGAAACACCAAGACTCTTCCTAGAGCTGGCCGCCAGGCCAAACTGAGCAATCGGGGGAGAAGTGCTTTGGTCAATTCAAAATAGCTCTACTCTGAGAACTACTTTTAATCACAGAGTGGAAAACCTAGAACCATACTGTGTTGATCACAATTATGGATGTATTCTGGAATAAGACAAACCTATACATAGAGTTGGAGTCTGAGTGTGTGTACACACAGCCACCTCTTTAACCACTCTTCAAAATATTTGGCAGCCTTTGAGATGGAGAGGCAGGAGAATAAGTGACAGAACAAGAGTATAATAAAAGCATGACTTCTCTCCCACTCCTGCTCACAGCAGCAGTGCAGTGGAGTAGCTTCAACAGCCATAGGCCCAAGGATTTCACATCACATTCCATGATGCAATGCAGAATACGGCTTCACACAGAACAATCACCAAACCCATAAGATAACACTTCGCACAGCACAGCCAAACATCATGTATCACATGAAGAGAAATGTGTGTACTCCGGACGAGATGCCTTCAATCTACGCTCTCTCTCTCCCTATCCCCCACCTCTCCCTCTCTCTCTCTCACTCACTCTTTCTCTCTCTTGCAATGCATGCTGGGAGTTTGAGTGTTTGGTGTGGAGGGCTCTATCCTAACTAACTTTCTTTGATTATCTTCTTTACATGTTATTTTCTATGGTGGGGGGTTAATGCAATATTATTTTAGCGGTATCCACAGTTTTTTCAAAGTTAGGGTGGAAGAGGACAGAGTAACTCTCCTGGGGTTTGGAAGGTGTGGTGTTTTTATTCTTTGTCCCCAACTCTCTAGGCGACCAGTTTTGATAGCCTTTAGCCGCACCCTCATACTTCTCCTCCTTTGTTCTGCGGGTGATGTGGAGGTAAACCCAGGCCCTCATGTCCCCAGGCACCCTCATTTGTTGACTTCTGTGATCGAAAAAGCATTAGTTTCATGCATGTCAACATCAGAAGCCTCCTCCCTAAGTTTGTTTTACTCACTGCTTTAGCACACTCTGCCAACCCTGATGTCCTTGCCGTGTCTAAATCCTGGCTTAGGAAGGCCACCAATAATTCTGAGATTTCCATACCCAACTATAACATTTTCCGTCAAGATAGAACTGCCAAAGGGGGGAGGAGTTAGCTTGCAAAGTAATGTCATACTTTCCAGGTCCATACCCAAACAGTTCAAACTACTAATTTTAAAAATTACTCTCTCCAGAAATAAGTCTCTCACTGTTGCCGCCTGCTACCGATCCCCCTCAGCTCCCAGCTGTGCCATAGACACCATTTGTGAATTGATCGCCCCCCCCCATCTAGCTTCAGAGTTTGTTCTGTTAGGTGACCTAAACTGGGATATGCTTAACACCCCGGCAGTCCTACAATCTAAGCTAGATGCCCTCAATCTCACACAAATCATCAAGGAACCCACCAGGTACAACCCTACATCTTTAAACAAGGGCACCCTCATAGACGTTATCCTGACCAACTGGCCCTCCAAATACACCTCCGCTGTCTTCAATCAGGATCTCAGCGATCACTGCCTCATTGCCTGTATCCGCTACGGGTCCTCAGTCAAACGACCACCCCTCATCACTGTCAAACGCTACCTAAAACACTTATGCGAGCAGGCCTTTCTAATCAACCTGGCCCGGGTATCCTGGAAGGATATTGATCTCATCCCGTCAGTTGAGGATGCCTGGTCATTCTTTAAAAGTAACTTCCTCACCATCTTAGATAAGCATGCTCCGTTAAAAAAATGCAGAACTAAGAACAGATATAGCCCTTGGTTCACTCCAGACCTGACTGCCCTCGACCAGCACAAAAACATCATGTGGCGGACTGCAATAGCATTGAATAGTCCCCGCGATATGCAACTGTTCAGGGAAGTCAGGAACCAATACACGCAGTCAGTCAGGAAAGCAAAGGCCAGCTTTTTCAAGCAGAAATTTGCATCCTGTAGCTCAAACTCTAAAAAGTTCTGGGACACTGTAAAGTCCATGGAGAACAAGAGCATCTCCTCCCAGCTGCCCACTGCACTGAGGCTTGGTAACACGGTCACCACCGATAAATCCATGATAATCGAAAACTTCAACAAGAATTTCTCAACACCACTAACATTGAGTGGCTGCTGCCAACACACTGACTCAACTCCAGCCACTTTAATAATGGGAATTGATGGGAAATGATGTAAAATATATCACTAGCCACTTTAAACAATGCTACCTAATATAATGTTTACATACCCTACATTATTCATCTCATATGTATATGTATATACTGTACTCATCTACTGCATCTTTATGTAATACATGTATCACTAGCCACTTTAACTATGCCACTTTTTTACATACTCATCTCATATGTATATACTGCACTCAATACCATCTACTGTATCTTGCCTATGCCGCTCTGTACCATCACTCACTCATATATCTTTATGTACATATTCTTATCCCCTTACACTTGTGTCTATAAGGTAGTAGTTTTGGAATTGTTAGCTAGATTACTTGTTGGTTATTACTGCATTGTCGGAACTAGAAGCACAAGCATTTCGCTACACTCGCATTAACATATGCTAACCATGTGTATGTGACAAATACAATTTGATTTGATTTGATTTGACTACATCCCCAGGTCCAGATGATTCCAGCAGGCACAGCCACAGCCCAGGTGGTTCAGCAGAAGCTCCTCCAGCAGCAGGTGGTGACTGCAGCTGCCTCGCCTCAGATACAGACCCCCCCTCCTCACAGCCCGGCCCAACAGGCCTCAGTTTCCGCTGCAGCAAAGTCCCCAGTACAGCAGCAGCCAGCCAAGGGCCAGGCTCACAGAGGGGCCATGAGGGGTAAGACCCAGGCGAAGCCCAGCGGGGGCAGCAGCTTGGTGCCCACAGGACTAGTTAGAGCTCCCAGACTACATCTCAGTAGTACAGATGCAATGCATTGCCTACCAGAACGATAAAGGTGGGGCGACTTCCGTCCTCATGTTAATTGTCATTGTGAAAGTTATTCACAGACATCAAAGCCCTGAGTCATTAGTGAATGCATTTTTACCTGTGGAAACACATTCACATAACTCTTTTCAATGTATCAATTTAACATTGACAGAAGTGTCCCTAAAAGTTATCTCCTTAATTGTTTGCATAAGAGGGAGCTTGACTCTTAAATGTAACATTTAGTTTTTTTTTTGTAACCTTCAGATATTTAATGGATAATAATGCATTTTCCTTTCAGTCTATTATGTTTATGTAACAAATACACTGTAAACATTTACTTATATTGTGTTTTCTCATAAATATGTTGCAGAAAAAAACTGTAAATAACAATGAATAATGAAAACATTTGTACTTGTAAAGTAGTTAGTTATCAATGGATTTTTTCAGTCTAATTGTAATAAAGTGTTTTGTTTAAATAACAATATCTGGTCTGACCTAAGTAGTGATAATCATATCTTTACGTTGTAAGTTTGAGCTATGTAGTCTGAAGAAAGCTTGTGATTGTGTTCTGGCACCGGATAAGCACGCATCCTACGTTATCTAGAAAGGCAGTATTACCACTGCACTGGATAACCTACTATCTATAGTGCAACCAGCTAATATTTTCATTACATAAAGTGCATTCCGGAATTGTATTCAGACCCCTTGACTTTTTCCACATATTTACGTTACAGACTTATTTTAATTGATTTAATGAACCCCCCCTACAGATAATAACCCATAATAAGAATAAGAAAGCAAAAACAAAAAAATAAAATACTGATATGATATTTACAAATATTCAGACCCTTTACTCAGTACTTTGTTGAAGCACCTTTGGCAGCGATTACAGCTTAGAGTCTTCTTGGGTATGACGCTACAAGCTTGGTACACCTGTATTTGGGGAGTTTCTCCCATTTTTCTCTGCAGATCCTCTCAAGTTCTGTCAGATTGGATGGGGAGCGTCGCTGCAGTTTTTTCAGGTCTCCAGAGATGTTCGATCGGTCCGGGCTCTGGCTGGGCCATTCATGGACATTCAGAGACTTGTCCCGAATCCAGTCCTGCATTGTCTTGGCTGTGTGCTTAGGGTCGTTGTCCTGTTGGAAGGTGAACCTCTGGAGCAGGTTTTCATCAACGATCTCTGTACTTTGCTCCGTTCATCTTTCCCAGGATCCTGATTCAGGCCAAATAGTTCAATCTCGGTATCATCAGATCAGAGAATATTGTTTCTCATACCCTTCCCCCAGGTCTGTGTTTCTTTCCAAATCATGTCCAATCAATTGAATTTACCACAGGACTCCAAACAAGTTGTAGAAACATCTCAAGGATGATCAATGGAAACAGGATGCACCAGAGCTCAATTTCGAGTCTCATAGCAAAGGGTCTCAATAATTATTTAAATAAGGTAATTCTGTTTTTATTCTTAATAAATTTGCTAAAATGTTCTACACTTTTCGCTTTGTCATGAGGTGTTTTGTGTAGCTTAATGAGAGGAAAACGTAACAATGTGGAAAAAGTCAAGTGGTCTGAATACTTTCCGGATGCACTGTAAGTTGACTTTTTATAACACATTTCCTGTGATATAACCGTTGGGAAATAATGGGTCCTACTACCATATAATAGGTTAAATCAAAAGATGGAATATGCTGCAATTGATAAAAGCCTTTCTCAGTGTTTTAGTTATGAGGGAGAAATGTTTCCCCCTGCTGGCTGCTGACAGTGGCAGATATATCAGAAGAGAAAACATTTATTTGGGCAGGAGGGCAGAGATTCAGGCCTAAAGCCACTCAGAAGATCCTAGATCACTGGATCAGAGGGCATGTCACACAGTGTCAGAAGAGTCAGACTGTGTAGAAGGGCTATACACACCACTATAGTTAATGTTGCTATCACTGCTAACATTTAAAAGACCAGTATTGTAATCTGGTCTGTTAACAGGAGCACATAACAAGACAAAGGCCAATTTAATGCAATGAATGACGTTTAATAAATTGTCTTAAGTTACTTGGTCTTTAAGGACTGTTTGAAGGGCTTGAACAGGCCTTTGGAGATGGCAGAAAACATCCTGACGAGAAGTGGACGTTTGTGAGGCGTCTCCTGTTGGGAGCTGGCGGGGAGATCCTTTGGCAGTGCAGACATGGCAGCATGTGGCACTATGCTGGGCACTACAGAAGAGAGAAGAGTTGACATGCACTTTAATTTAGAAATGATGTAATGTATGTTACAACTCAACATAACTGACACTGATAAATGAGAACCAACAGCTTGAGTTTTGGAGAATATAATTACTTTTACATAAGAGATGACTACTGATTGCGTATATAACCTTTGTAAGGTTATTTTGAAATGGCATTTCTTTGTACACCAATATCTCAAACAGACAATGTCCTGTTGTGTGAACTTACGCATGCCATCTTCAGCAGTGGTCTGTACTTGTTCTGATTCAGAGCGGTGGGAATCCTTCTTGTTCCCCTTCTTGAATAGCTAAGTATTTAAAGAGAAAAACATGTTTAAAGAAATGTCACAGCTGAACAACCTCATGATGATAACAATCACACCTACCACACCAGCACAACAACATTTATGATTGGTTTTGGAATGAATGGATGGTTTTATATTTTTTACACTGAATAGCATTGTTTACTCACATTATCTCCCACAACTGTTCATTTAAATACATTTGCTGTACCTTTAAGTTGCCTGTCAGCCTGACCAGCCTTTGTAGAAAAGATCATTTCCCCCTGCTAGCCCTCACATCCTCAGCCAGTGGAAGAGCCTTAGGCCCGGTGGTTTTGACTGATGTTCTTGAGGCTGCCCTCAATGACTCATTACATCTGTGGAGAAGCGCTTCACTCAAAGACTTGACAAGAATCCTATCAAATGAAGAGTCCTGAGTCGACACGGCCTGTTGGAGGATTTTCTCAGAGCCAAACTCCCCCAACAGATTTTTATAGACGGCTCTGTAGACGTTATGAATCCTCAAGTTCTCTGGATAGGCTGGATAGGGTTTGGATTTTTGTTAGAATTCTCATTACTAACATGCTGATGAGGCCGGTGAAGTCATCATCACTGCCCAAGTTATCAGAGGATGGGGTTGGAAGTGGGACATCTTTGACCATGTCTGGGCTGGTTGACATATCGTCCCTGACAATGTTTTGAGCTACACCAGAATGACTGGTGGTATCCACTTCCTCTCCATCAATGTTGGCCTTTAAGATTTGTGCTGCATTGGAGGTCTCGCTTGTTGCCATAATGACGCCAGAAGGAGACAGCCGAGGGGAGGACTTGCCACTCAATAGATTGCCTACATCAGATATAGTGGTTTCAGATCTTTGGAGAGATTCAGTTGGAGAGGATCCTCTACTTTCTGCATCAGAATCCACAGAGTACATGACCTGGCTTACCATAACTTTGGTAAAGAGACTGACTGTGTCACTAAATACTGATGAAGAAGAAGAGCATGAAATTCTATCTATCTATCTAGCCAACACCTTGGCCCCCTGAACCAAAGTCATTGAAGTTGAATAGGGCACAAAACTAGGAAGCAGGAGGCACTTAACAGACTCCTCTACAAACAGCTGAACCAGCTCGTAAGTGGGCTTCCCCACCTTGTCATTCCTCTTCAGCTTCGAAAGGATGGTATCAGATGCACTCTTTCCAGCCGCCACTGTCAGTCCCAGAGGGGTCAAGTTGCTATCAGAAATGATGCGGTTGACTTGGTGGCTGAGATCACGGGAGAGAGCACCAATCCTACCCTGAGATATGAGCTCCTCCAGTCTAGCTATTGCATCTGTTAGATCAGAGTGAGATGTAACCTGCCCTTCTGCCTCTGGATATACCTTCTTCATGATAGTATCGGCTATGGCAAACATTCTTGTTCTTGCATCACACACCATTGTTTTTGGCTTAGTAGATTCGCTCATGTCAATGACTGAGCATCTTACAATGGGCTGAGCAGGACTCTCAGGTAACTCAGAAGGAATGGGAGTGCCAGGGAGTGCAAATTCCCACTCTGTCTTCTGTGATTTGGCAGTTGAGAATGACAACGAGGAGGAAGACCGCAGTGACTCTTGATAGACCAATTCCTCGCCACATTCGCTGCTTATCTTCTCAATGTTCTCCAGCATAGTTCCAACCACTTTATCTATTTGTGAAAGCTGTCCTGCAGCCACCATTTGGTCAGATTTTGACAGTTCTTTCTGAATGGAAACCAGAATATGGCTGAGGGTCTTTTTGGCTTGAGCCTTCGTTGCTTTGGCTTGTCTTTGCAATGAGAAATAGTTCCTCATATTTGCCCTCACATTGTGGTAAATAGTCTTTGCAGTTATCCAGATTTTCTTCTCAGATACTTCCACACCAGTCTGGGGGCTTACAGCTGCAGCATTCGTGGCTTCTGAGGGTTTCTCATCACTGAGTTGAAGCATAGAGTCTGCCTGCCATAGAGTAGTAGGAGACTCTGTGAGCAGGACAAATGCTCTTCATATCATTTGCAATTGATCCAATAATTTCAATAGCAACTGAATCTGTATGCTTTGAGGAAATGGTGGATAATGCTGGCGACATATGAGAATCTGTCTGGCTTGAACCGACTTCGCCGGGGAAGAGATTGACAGATTTGATCAGTATTTTTCTGACTTTGTTGGTTGCCTTCTTCTGAAACACTTCACTCGAAAGCTGCTCAATGACTGAGGCTGGAGTAACACTTACTCCTTCCAATGATGAGGAACTGGACACGGGCAGGTCTTCTAGGTAAGACATGATACCATCCAAAAAGTCACAGACTTCAAAGGAGTTGTAAGAGGAATTCTCTACAACACTGGACGTTGATTCCAAATCTGCCACCTCGGACCTATACACAGTCACAATCTGAGATAAGACCTCTTTGGTGCAGGGCTCCAGGTTTGGATCACAGAGAACCAGTAAAGGTTGGGAGTTCTCACTCTGGCATTTGCGGAGAGCACCAAGTCCAGTTGTGTTGATCTCTTGCAGTATGGCCTCACTCTTACTGAGTAGAGGAGAGTTCTGACCATGAGTACAATCTGCTCTGGTCTCAAATGGTTTCTCTTCTACAGAGCCACATGAAACATGTCCACTAGGAACAGCAGATGAACTGCATTCTGCTATGGGTGATTCACTCCTACTTGCTGAAGATGAGTTCAGGGTTGAACCAGGCAGAACACTGGAGTCAGTGTGCTCCAGAAGTTGTTCCCTTTGAATGCAGCTCCACCCGTTCTGTGAAATAATTATTTTATCTTTGCCTGGAGCCTCTTGCAGAGTCTATGAGACGTGTGAAAGGGTTTCTGCTTTGGCATACAGTGTCCCACTTGCGGATCTCTCTGGGTGCTTGTTGACTTATCTAATTCAGTTTGCTTCACAATGCCTTTGACATCTTCAACAAAGCTATATTTGGCGCCTCCGAATCCATATTGGTCTGTATGAGCCCAGTGGCCACAGAATGATGGATTGTGTCAGGGTCAGATGCATTCATCAAGCTGGGAGTGGCAGTAAATGAATGGGAATGTTCAACCAAACCAGAGGTTCCCCTGGGGAACCATCTCACTAGAATCTCGCTCACAGCCTTTGAGGCTTTTGTCTTGAACTTGTCACTTGCAAGGTTTTTCACCAATGCCTTGCAAGATATACACGAGTTCAGCTCCTTTGGGAAAGAAGAGTCTTCATCGTGGCGTGATCAAAATTGGCGTGATCCTGGACAACACCCTGTCGTTCTCAACCAACATCAAGGCGGTGGCCCGTTCCTGTAGGTTCATGCTCTACAACATCCGCAGAGTACGACCCTGCCTCACACAGGAAGCGGCGCAGGTCCTAATCCAGGCACTTGTCATCTCCCGTCTGGATTACTGCAACTCGCTGTTGGCTGGGCTCCCTGCCTGTGCCATTAAACCCCTTCAACTCATCCAGAACGCCGCAGCCCGTCTGGTGTTCAACCTTCCCAAGTTCTCTCACGTCACCCCGCTCCTCCGTTCTCTCCACTGGCTTCCAGTTGAAGCTCGCATCCACTACAAGACCATGGTGCTTGCCTACGGAGCTGTGAGGGGAACGGCACCTCAGTACCTCCAGGCTCTGATCAGGCCCTACAGCCAAACAAGGGCACTGCGTTCATCCACCTCTGGCCTGCTCGCCTCCCTACCACTGAGGAAGTACAGCTCCCGCTCAGCCCAGTCAAAACTGTTCGCTGCCCTGGCCCCCCAATGGTGGAACAAACTCCCTCACGACGCCAGGACAGCGGAGTCAATCACCACCTTCCGGAGACACCTGAAACCCCACCTCTTTAAGGAATACCTAGGATAGGATAAGTAATCCCTCTCAACCCCCCCCCTTAAGATTTAGATGCACTATTGTAAAGTGACTGTTCCACTGGATGTCATAAGGTGAATGCACCAATTTGTAAGTCGCTCTGGATAAGAGCGTCTGCTAAATGACTTAAATGTAAATGTAAATGTCCAGTTGCTCCACTGCAAGGTCACTGCCAGATGCCAACATTTTAACTTTCACAGCCACTTCTTGAAGCAGCTTAACCGAGTCTGCATCTTCTCCTTTCAATTCATCCACCATGTCTGCAATAACAGTGATCACCTCTTCTGTTGCAGATGGAATGTAGGAATCAACATCTAACTGGTCCTCTGGAGCAGTGTGATCATAGAAAAACTTCTGGACCATGTTAATCATCTGTTCAGTGGCCTGAGTACCAGAGGCAATGGGGGATGACCACCCTGAAATGGTTCTACTGCTGGTCAAACAGAGGGCCAAGTTGAGCTGTTCAAGCACCTCCTTGATAAGACCAACGGTCATTTCAGGTGGGCAAGAGGCCAAAATCTCATGGTCAGAGAGTTGCTCCTGGACACTGTTGATGATACTGTCCTCTGGCATTCCCAGGTGGACTTTCAGTGAGGTCTGGGAACTTTAAAATGAACAAGCAAAGTATGTTAATTGCTGTCTGAAGTTGGAAAATCGATATCTTACTGCTAACAAATCTAACAAGCATTATAATTGAGTATTCTAAATGTAATTTTTATGTGTGCATTAGATATTTCAAAACACACCTTTTAGAAAGCTGGAAAATATTTAAATGGAGAATTATTGTTCATCAGTTTGAGGGTTAGGATTAGCTGCACACACACACGCACACATTATGGGGAACATACAGTACCTCTTGGAAGAGGGTGTGCTAGACCTTGGTCGGAGAGCCCTGCCGCCACAGTTACACATCTCCTTCGCCAAATATTTAACTTCCTGGATGAGCTCCAGTCCTTTTCTGCTCAAAGGCAGTGAAGGATCTTGCACTGCCGCCCCTCTTGAGTGAGTCAGCGTTGTCATAAAAGCCTGTCACCCCTAGAATGCGGGCCAGGGCCGGCAGCAGGATCTGCACGGTGGTCTGTGCAATGAAGTTGACAATGTCTTGCACAATTTTGCAAGCTGTTCCTTTGTCATCTGCATTACACAAACAAAACAGAACACAGCAGGTTTGGCAATCAAACTCTGATGTAAAGTATTCTAGATTGAACAGAATGCATTTTATCAACATCGTTTTCCTTATCTGTGACTGAATTCAAAGTTGGATGAAGTATATAGCAGAATAGAACTATGGTTAATTCCTCTCTCTTGATTCAACACAACCTTCCCAAATCAAAGGTCAAAGGCTGATGGAGAAACTTACAGGTTTTTAAAATCCTTTATAGATCACTTGCCATTGCCTAGAAAAGAAAAATAAATGTGTTTTAGTTACTTCTGCACAAAATATGTGAGACTAGAGCAAAACATGGGCCTAACATACTCATCAGTAAGATTGTGCATGAATGAGATGAGGATTGGGTAGCAGTCCTCCATCTCATCTTTGTTGCCTGGGCCGAATGCAGCCTTAAGAGCATTCTTCTCCAAGAGCTCAATAACAGATCCTCTGTCCAGGTGTTTATTCCTCAATCCTAAATATGTTATTACCGTATAGGACAATTCAGGATAAGTCAGACACTTTTCTCTTAATACAATACTTCGATAAAATTGCTACAATAGGACTATTGAATAAAACTATACATGCAACATTTCTTACTGACTCCAGTTTGACTCCAGTTTCTAACATGACCTTTATCTAAGATATGCAGGTTTAGAGAACCAACATACTACATAAAATCTATGACCTGCATCCGTATCAGTGCCCTGCTCCCCTGACTTCTTGGCACTACTTTTCCTCTTCGCCTTGGATAGAATAGAATAGAATAGATTCCAGATCACAAATAATAGACATGTTACATCAGGTCAATGCAGCTATTGTGACAATTGAGTGTTACTAGTCTAGTAGTTGCGCTGTCACTCCTGCCATTTGACCTTTCCTGTCTTCTTGGGCTCCTTCTTGAGCTGGGCCACTGGTTCTTCCTCAACAACCTCCCTCCCCTCCCTCTTTGGATCACCATCATCTCTGTGTACTACCTGAAGGACATAGGAATTTCATGTCAATGTCAGATTAGATTCTTGCAAATGACATCATAGAGCCACAGCCATATCAGAGCTAAACTGGTGATTGACTTAATAGAGAGAATTATACATTTGTTTTGCAATAGCCTATGTTATCTTAAATGACGTTTCCCAAATATTTTGTGTCATTTAACCTACCTTTTCTTCATCCATAATAGCATACAGTATTTTTTATATCTCAAATAACTTGCCCTTGTCTGTGTTGTTTTCACTCATGTTGAGTTTACTGAGGACAATATTGCAGCCACTGACGAATTAAGAACTACATACCACGTCATGGAATGTTAGACATTTATGACATCAGGGGCTAATTGCACATTCCCATTCTCTCATTAATATTGGGGGGGAAATATATTGATCAGATCAGATTACACCATTTCCCCATCAACCGTTTTTGATACAGCTAGGCCCACATGGAAATCTTATCACTAAGCACTGAGACTCAGTTGGTCAAAACAGAAATAAATCTTGTCTAATTTCGTGGCGCCTTCTTGTGGATTTATTACGGTACCCCATTTAGTGAGCCAGTTGATTGATCTATTCCTTACAGTGCATTCCTTAAAAGTAGGCCTACATTAGGGAATAAGGTGCTATTTGGTAGCATATTCATCTCTAGCCCATGCCTCCACCAATCCAATGATTTTAGAGTTGTAGGAAGAAACGAATGAGAGTGTACACTTCAGGAGAAGGGAGATATTATTGGACTGTATCCCCAGGCTATAGCCAGGCCTAAACCAAGTAGCCTTGAGTACGAACCCAAAAGCTTGGATTGCCAAAGGCCTATCAGAGCTAAATTGGTGATAACAACTTTAAACTTACTGTAAAACATGTTCTACCTTCCCCTATATTTCACTTACCTTTTCTTCCTCCATAGCTAATTTTATATTTCGAAAAGCATGTCATTGACTGTTTTGGCTTGGCTACTTTCATGTCGAGTTATGATGAAAGAGCATTTTTGCATATACAGACTTTTAGTTAGTCGGGGACGTCATGGACTGAAGGCAGTAGAGGTTAATTGGTTTTAAGAAATGTTTATATGTCGCCCTCTTGTGGAATTATTTAGGTACAACAACAATGTGTTGTGTAGGATCCAAATGATTGTTTTTTCCTCATCCATGTGTTACGTCCTATTATCAGTCATAAACAGATTACTCCCCCAACAGAGAGATTACACTTTAATAGTAAAGGGGTAACACTCTTTGTTCAAAGTAACAGAATAGCTGTAAGAGCGATACAATTATTTGATGCACCGCTATATTTCAAGTTTATTTTCAATCTCTTTTCGATTTTTTATTTGATTATACCTTCCAGTAACCAGCCTCACCAAATGTGATACGGTATCGCTATTATTTTTTAATATTTTTTATTTTAGAACACATTCAAGAACCTCCAGAAGCTAACCAGATATTTAGCTACAAGCTATTTAGTCATTGTTAGCCACTGCTAGCGGCTTTTACCTTCTGCACAGATACCAGGCCTGTTCTTTGCCTGGATAATACTCACCAGTCTACCAGTGTCGGACTGTCTCTCCACAACAACGCCGGATTCCTGCCGTAATCCCTGGACCACTACTTCTGATCTTCACAGCTAGCTCACAGCCTGCAGCTAGCTAACTCACAGCTAGCCTCTAACTAGCTCACAGGTAGCTTGCACTCACCGTGGCATCCAGTACCAAAGCTATCCCTGAGGCCCAACTCCCGGCCTACTCAGCTGTTCACCCGAACCCCACTCATACACGGCTAGAGCCCAATACTCCACCGGATCCTTGCTGTAAACTCTGGACCTTGGCACCAGTTCACCGCTGCTACCGATTGGCTATAGTGGCTAACACTACTGCCACGAAGCTAGCACCAGTTAACCGTGAGCCAGGCGCATCTCCCGGCTAGCAAACTAAATTCTACAATACCTCTTTCGCCATCTGGCTTGCATTCTCTGTCGACACGGCCCCCAGCCGCACCACCACGACTGGTCTGCCGACGAATACTCCATCCGCTGTGCCTTCAACCGGCCTCAGTCGGAGGGCTACTAACTTTAAGCGCAGTGTCGCCCGCGCGCTAGCGTAGTGGCGGCGTCCCTGTTCCATCTACTGCTGCCCTCTGGACACTATGATCACTTGGCTACATAGCTGATGCCTGCTGGACTGTCCATTAATCACGTGTCAGGGTTGCGTCAATTCAAATCTGGTATCAGGATAAGTATGACATTGAGTCACCGATTGTATACTATGTATTTTTTATTTGCTAAGCAATAAGTGGTAAATGCAATTTTCGTATATACAGGCTCTCTGTCACACCTCGCAGGGCAAAACGGAGAACTGACTTGTTCCTGACAAAGATATTATAATATACTCTGATGACAGAAGTAGTTCCTGCTTCCCAGCTGGCCTGTCAGAGTAGAGACTGGGCGTGGTTTAGACTTACCCAGCCTATCGTTGATTGTTGGCGCAGAGGCTGGTCCCAGCCCCCTAAGCGCTTCAGCGGTCAGTCGTTGTAGCTGTGTAGAATATACAGTTATCAGGCACCTGGCTCCTGTTATCTAACAAAAGACTGTTTGTTCTCGCAACACTACGTTCTGAATGTGCCACCCCCAACTCGTTGCACAGTTCCTGTCTTCATGTTATTCTGTATTTTTACATCATGAGAAAGGCCCATGGCCCTGAAACTGTTAACAATGTCTCTTAGTCAGCTATGTTGCATAACACATATATACATCCACACAAGACAACAGCAGATAATATTCAATCACATATATGGTATCGGGCTATAGTGCATAACACAGAATCCTCATACAAGGTACTCCATTATGTTTATTTTGTTTTTATCTGTCGACCCCAGCCGCGAACTCAGGCTCTGTGTGTAGTTAATCCGACCCTCTCTGCCTAGTCATAGCCATTTTACCTGCTGTTGTTGTGTTAGCTGATTAGCTAGTTGTTGTCTCACCTGTTGTTTTATCTAGCTCTCCCAATCAACACCTGCGATTACTTTATGCCTCGCTGTATGTCTCTCTCAAATGTCAATATGCCTTGTATACTGTTGTTCAGGTTAGTTATCATTGTTTTGGTTTACAATGGAGCCCCTAGTTCCACTCTTCATACCTCTGATACCTCCTTTGTACCACCTCCCACACATGCGGTGACCTCACCCATTTACAACCAGCATGTCCAGAGATACAACCTCTCTTATCATAACCCAGTGCCTGGGCTTACCTCCGCTGTACCCGCACCCCACCATACCCCTGTCTTCGCATGTATGACCCCTGTCTTTGCATATATGACGCAAATATATTCTACCATGACCAGAAATCTGCTCCTTTTATTCTTTGTCCCCAACACTCTAGGCGACCAGTTTTGATAGCCTTTAGCCGCACCCTCATACTACTCCTCCTTTGTTCTGTGGGTGATGTGGAGGTAAACCCAGGCCATGCATGTCCCCAGGCACCCTCATTTGTTGACTTCTGTGATCGAAAAAAAGCCTTGGTTTCATGCATGCCAACATCAGAAGCCTCCTCCCTAAGTTTGTTTTACTCACTGCTTTAGCACACTCTGCCAACCCTGATGTCATTGCCGTGTCTGAATCCTGGCTTAGGAAGGCCACCAAAAATTCTGAGATTTCCATACCCAATGTAACGACGTTCGTCTGTTGTAAGAAGAGAGTCAGACCAAAATGCAGCGTGTAGGTTACTCATGACTTTAATGAATGAAAACAACAAACGAAACGTGAAACTAATTACAGCCTATCTGGTGACTACTACACAGAGACAGGTACAAACACCCACAAAATACAAAGCGAACTCAGGCTACCTAAATACGGTTCCCAATCAGAGACAACGATAAGCACCTGACTCCAATTGAGAATCGCCTCAGGCAGCCAAGCCTATACAACACCCCTAATTAGCCACGATCCCAAATACTACAAACCCCAATACGAAAAACAACATATAAACCCATGTCACACCCTGGCCTACCCAAACATATAACAAAAACACAAAATACAATGACCAAGGCGTGACAGAATCCCCCCCTAAGGTGCGGACTCCCGGACGCACCTCAAAAGCATAGGGAGGGTCCGGGTGAGCATCTGTCCATGGTGGCGGTTCTGGCTCGGGACGTGGACCCCACTCCATTAATGTCCTAGTTCCTCCCCTACGCGTCCTGGGATAATCCACCTTCTCCGCCGACCATGGCCTAATAGTCCTCACCCAGATCCCCACATAACTGAGGAGCAGCTCGTGACAGAGGGGCAGCTCAGGACAGAGGGACAGCTCAGGACAGAGGGGCATCTCAGGACAGAGGGGCATCTCAGGACAGAGGCAGCCCAGGACTGAGGGGAAGCCCGGGACTGAGGGGAAGCCCGGGACTGAGGGGAAGCCCGGTACTGAGAGGAAGCCCGGTACTGAGAGGAAGCCCGGGACTGAGAGGAAGCCCAGTACTGAGATGAAGCTCAGGCAGGTAGTAGGCTCCGGTAAATCCTGGTTGTCGGGCAGATCTAGAAGAGACTGGTTGTCGGGGAGATCTGGAAGAGACTGGTTGTCTGGCGGCGCTGGGCTGACTGGTGGCGCTGGGCAGACTGGGAGCACTGGCGGCGCTGGGCAGACTGGGAGCACTGGGCAGACTGGGAGCACTGGCGGAGCTGGGCAGACTGGGAGCACTGGCGGAGCTGGGCAGACTGGGAGCACTGGCCGCGCTGGGCAGACTGGGAGTACTTGCCGCGCTGGGCAGACTGGGAGCACTGGCCACGCAGGGCCGACTGGGAGCACTGGCAGCGCTGGGCAGACTGGAGACTCCGGCAGCGCAGGAGAGGAGAAAGGCTCTGGCTGTGCTAAACAGGCGGGAGACTCCAACAGCGCAGGAGAGGAGAAAAGCGCTGGCTGCGCTGAACAGGCGAGGCGTACTGGAGGCCTGGTGCGTGGTGCTGGAACTAGTGGTACTGGATCGAGGACACGCACAGGAAGCCTGGTGCGGGGAGCTGCTACCGGAGGACTGGTGTGTAGAGGTGGCTTTGGATAGACCGGACCGTGCAGGCGCACTGGAGCTCTTGAGCACCGAGCCTGCCCAAGCTTACCTGGCTCGATGCCCACTCTAGCCCTGCCAATAGGAAGGGCTGGTATGTGCCGCATCTGGCTCTGCACCCGCACTGGAAACACTGTGCGCTCCATAGCATAACACGGTGCCTGCCCGGTCTCTCTAGCCCAACGGTGAGCACAGGGAGTTTGCGCAGGTCTCCTACCTGGCATAACTATTCTCCCTTCTAGCCCCCCCCCCAATAATTTTTTGGGGCTGCTTTTCCGCCTTCCAACCGCGTCGCCGTGCTGCCTCCTCATACCAGTGCCTCTCCGCTTTAGCCGCATCTATTTCTTCCTTGGGACGGCGATATTCTCCCGGCTGCGCCCAGGGTCCTTTTCCGTCTAATATCATCTCCCAAGACCAGAAGTCCTTATATTGCTGCTCCTCACAATTAACAGGGAGAGTAGGCTCAGGTCTGACTCCTGACTCAGCCACTCTCTCTCTGCGCTTTCCCCCAATAAATATTTGGGGGTTACTTTCGTTTTTCGCTCTGCGTCGCCGTGTTTTCCTTTTAGACTCCATTCGTCTATAGCCCTCTTCGCACTGCTGTAGGGAATCCCAGGCGGGCTCCTGCACTCGCTCTGGGTCGGCCGCCCACCTGTCGATTTCTTCCCACGTCGTATACTCCATGCCTCTACCGTCCATAACGTCCTCCTTTAGATCCTGCCAGTTTACACACTGCTCGGTCTGTGAGTGGTGGGTGTTTCTGTAACGACGTTCGTCTGTTGTAAGAAGAGAGTCAGACCGAAATGCAGCGTGTAGGTTACTCATGACTTTAATGAATGAAAACGGTACATGAAATAACTGAAATACGAAAACAACAAACGAAACGTGAAACTAATTACAGCCTATCTGGTGACTACTACACAGAGACAGGTACAAACACCCAAAAATACAAAGCGAACTCAGGCTACCTAAATACGGTTCCCAATCAGAGACAACGATAAGCACCTGACTCCAATTGAGAATCGCCTCAGGCAGCCAAGCCTATACAACACCCCTAATTAGCCGCGATCCCAAATACTACAAACCCCAATATGAAAAACAACATATAAACCCATGTCACACCCTGGCCTACCCAAACATATAACAAAAACACAAAATACAACGACCAAGGCGTGACACCCAACTATAACATTTTCTGTCAAGATAGAACTGCCAAAGGGGGGAGAAGTTGCAGTCTACTGCAGAGATAGCCTGCAAAGTAATGTCATACTTTCAGGTCCATATCCAAACAGTTCGAACTTCTAATTTTAAAAATTACTCTCTCCAGAAATAAGTCTCTCACTGTTGCCGCCTGCTACCGACCCCCCCTCAGCTCCCAGCTGTGTCCTGGACACCATTTGTGAATTGATCGCCCCCCCATCTAGCTTCAGAGTTTGTTCTGTTAGGTGACCTAACTGGGATATGCTTAACACCCTGGCAGTCCTACAATCTAAGCTAGATGCGATCAATCTCACACAAATCATCAAGGAACCCACCAGGTACAACCCTACATCTGTAAACAAGGGCACCCTCATAGACGTTATCCTGACCAACTGGCCCTCCAAATACACCGCTGTCTTCAATCAGGATCTCAGCGATCACTGCCTCATTGCCTGTATCCGCTACGGGTCCGCAGTCAAACGACCACCCCTCATCACTGTCAAACGCTCCCTAAAACACTTCTGCGAGTAGGCCTTTCTAATCGACCTGGCCCGGGTATCCTGGAAGGATATTGACCTCATCCCGTCAGTTGAGGATGCCTGGTCATTCTTTAAAAGTAACTTTCTCAACATCTTAGATATGCATGCTCCGATCAAAAAATGCAGAACTTAGAACAGATATAGCCCTTGGTTCACTCCAGACCTGACTGCCCTCGGCCAGCACAAAAAAGTCCATGGAGAACAAGAGCACCTCCTCCCAGCTGCCCACTGCACTTGAGGCTAGGTAACACGATCACCACCGATAAATCCATGATAATCGAAACAATCAACAAGCATTTCTCAACGGCTGGCCGTGCCTTCCTCCTGGCTATTCCAACCTCGGCCAACAGCTCCACCCCCTCCACAGCTACTCGCCCAAGCCTCCCCAGCTTCTCCTTTACCCAAATCCAGATAGCAGATGTTCTGAAAGAGCTGCAAAACCTGAACCCGTACAAATCAGCTGGTCTTGACAATCTGGACCCTCTATTTTTAAAACTATCCGCCGCCATTGTCGCAACCCCTATTACCAGCCTGTTCAACCTCTCTGTCATATTGTCTGAGATTCCCAAGGATTGGAAAGCTGCCGCAGTCATCCCCCTCTTCACTGATTATCCCTAAAGCCAACACCTCATTTGGCCGCCTTTCCTTCCAGTTCTCTGCTGCCTGTGACTGGAACAAATTGCAAAAATCGCTGAAGTTGGAGACTTTTATCTCCCTCACCAACTTTAAACATCTGCTATCTGAGCAGCTAACCGATCGCTGCAGCTGTACATAGTCCATCGGTATATAGCCTAGACAATTTACCTACCTCATCCCCATACTGTTTTTATTTATTTAATTTTCTGCTCTTTTGTACACCAGTATCTCTACCTGCACATAACCATCTGATAACTTATCACTCCAGTGTTAATCAGGTCATTGTAGTTATGAGTGTGAGTGTTAGAGAGGGATTGGAGGATTTCACTGTGGGTCAATGTAGAGCTAAGCCTGAAGCATTTTTGTGGCATGACATAAAACCAGAAACCACAGCACAGAGGAAACCTCTGAGGGTCATAATGGCTGGTTCCATTAAACCTGGGGGAGGAGGAGTTTGAGCAGACCTCAGAGGACAAGAGCTGTCATGGTGTTAAGGACAGTAGATGAATCACCACACTGTTTTGCTCTTGTTCCCTGAGTGTGTGTGTGTGTGTGTGTGTGTGTGTGTGTGTGTGTGTGTGTGTGTGTGTGTGTGTGTGTGTGTGTGTGTGTGTGTGTGTGTGTGTGTGTGTGTGTGTGTGTGTGTGTGTGTGTGTGTGTGTGTGTGTGTGTGTGTGTGTGTGTGTGTGTGTGTGTGTGTGTGTGTGTGTGTGTGTGTGTGTGTGTGTGTGTGTGTGTGTGTGTGTGTGTGTGTGTGTGTGTGTGTGTGTGTGTGTGTGTGTGTGTGTGTGTGTGTGTGTCTGACAGAGGTAGAAAGTGATGAAATACAGAATTGTAGATAATTTTCATCCCCAGCTTTTTAAGAATGAGGCAAGTTGAAGTCAAATTTCTCAAACAAGAAACATGGTTGACTGTTTCCCTTCAGTCGATTTCTCATTCTCTTGTAAAATAGCAATGATGCAAGCGCTCTGATCTAGAAGCCAGTGAAAGCGAGAGGTTTTACAGCTAGTTTGTTCAGCTCAGGAAAGTCCCACGGCTGCACTTTGGAGTGTAGCATTGTGTTTTGATATCCTCATCTCCTTTGACAGTGTCTCACGCATTCCGACGGAGCAGATAAAGCAGTACTGGGTAGAGCTGGTGGGGCTTTCAGAGTCAGTTTCATCTTTCTGCTCAGGCACAGGGCAGGCATCATATGAAGTGTTTATCTCAGGAGTGCCTGATTTACCTCTGAACGGTGTCAAATGTGAGAGAAAGTGGGATCCGGGTGCTCTTTTACCGTTGTATGGATGTTTTCTTTGACGAAGAAAAGCCTTGCCAATGAGAACCTTATTCAAGTCAGAGAGATACTATCAAGATTTGTGTTGACACATACCCTACTGCTTCAGTCAGGATAGCATCACGGCTGGGGATTTGTTGTCATCTGTCTGAGACGGAGATACTGGTTGAGCAGAATACATTTAGAGGTACCTTGGGAAGAAAATCCTGCATGTATGAAAAAGCCCACCCTGTGGGATTGAATAGGTTCAGCTGTCCCTGTGGTGTTCTTGTAATTATTGTAAGGTGATTACAAATGATATATATATTCTGTTCTACCTTAATCCTGATAATAGAAACACATGGCCTGTCTATTTACCTAGCATGCCACACTAAGGGAAGCCCGGGTCGGCCGATTTCTGATCACAGAGCCCCAGGGGGCTACTAACTAATGATGAACCTGCTTTATTCAGATTCTATTGAATAAAGCCTACGTTGGTGTGACGTTCAAAGACCTTCAGCCATACAGACAGGTTGCCATGGAAACCAATTGCTACACCTGTCTTTGCATATTATAGGTTTGGCAATACAGTGCCTCGTGTCATTCAGTGTACCAATACTAATACCTCTGTATGTGGTGTGCGTCATATTAATATACATATGCCATTTCTGAATATCTAAAATGATTTTTCAACAGGTTTTTCAAATGATAATAACCTACTGTGCATGGATAATGATAAGGGAGCACCCTAATACCAGCACCCTAATATACTGATAGAAGGTGTCATCCGCCACTTTGAAAACGTACCATTGAGATATAAAGGTAACTGTGAAAATAAAGGAATCATCAATATAAAGTGTCTTAATATGGCGTTGGGCCACCACGAGCTGCCAGAACAGCTTCAATGCACCTGGTCATAGATTCTACAAGTGTCTGGAACTTTATTGCAGGAATGCTACACCATTTGTCCGTGAGAAATTCCATAATTTGAGGTTTTGTTGATGGTGGCTGGTGTGGCCCAGTCAGATCTGTTTCTTCACACCAGCAGCATCAGTCCAGAGTCCCCCCCCCCCCTGCCCCCTCCTCTAATTTGCAGCATCTCGCTAAACCCACCTGTGAGTTAGTTGGTGCTATTTTTAGACTTCATGTGATTTATTTACTGAGGCCAGGGAAGACAGCCAAGTCACTTGACCTGAATTGCACTTCCCAAATACAATGGGGGAATGCCAAATGCAATAAAGAACTCTAATTGAACATGTCCAAAAACTGAGAGAGGAACATAAACTGAAATCTAACAAAACCTCAGTTTATATCTAGGGATGTTTTATTGGGAGCAGTGCCTGGAGCACAAGAGGGCACAATCTATTTTTACCATTATAAAAAACCTCTACCGTTAGATGTTGCTTGTATCTATATGGAACTCTCTATTTGGAACTGTACAATACATTTTATTGTATCAAATTGTGTCAAATTGTATGATGATAAACACCAGGGACACAGAACAGTGAAAAATACCCTTATTTTCTGAGCAGCATGTGAGTCAGGACTTGGACAGTTGGAGATGTTTGTGTTGCAGGGAGGCAAATCGACAGCTTGACACAATGAGACATGAAATGGTATATTTACGGGTTGAACACTCCAGTGCGCAAGTGCGAAAACGTACAATTTCTGGAAATTTGCTGACACATGTAGAGCAGTTTTCGGCCCGGCACATTTCCCATAAATCTCAGGTAATGGACCACTTTTGTGTGCAGACATGCACAAAAATGTACAGTTGAAGTCGGAAGTTTACATACACACCTTAGCCAAAAACATTTAAACTCAGTTTTTCACAATTCCTGACATTTAATCCGAGTAAAAATTCCCTGTCTTCGGTCAGTAAGGATCACCACTTTATTTGAAGAATGTGAAATGTCAGAATAATAGTAGAGATAATTATTTATTTCAGCTTTTATTTCTTTCATCACATTCCCAGTGGGTCAGAAGTTTACATACACTCAATTAGTATTTGGTAGCATTGCCTTTAAATTGTTTGCTACAAGTTTAGCATGTTGTACTGTCAGTGCACAGAGCTACAGGCATGTGGACTAGAGTATGAAACAGAATTGTTTGCCAAAATGTATACCATGCTCATGATTACTGTTACTTTCAGTAAAACAGTCAATGCAATTCTGATACAGAGGCAATGGTCCAACAAAGTATAGTAATTGGTGATTGATGGAACTGCAGGGGCTACAGCAACCACTTTAGACCAGGTGGGTGGAATTCAACGTCTGCTTTCATTCTACTCTTCTAGACTGAAATATATCACTTCAAACTTGTAAGAGGGCCATGAATGCACTTTGTATTCCAGGGACCAGAAGTAATACAGGAGTAACAAACCTAGTGTTACACAAAAAATACTTTTACCCGCCTTCTCCTTTGGCGACTCTTCTTTGCAAATACTTATTTTCCACGATCATTTGCAAATAAATTCATTAAAAATCCTACAATGTGATTTTCTGGATTTTTTCCCCTCACGGGTTTTTGATCGTTCTGTTTTTGGGAAAGAAGCTTCCTGGTCCTTGTCTTCCCTATGTCAAGGTAATCGATCCATAACGGATTACTCTATAGAGTTTCGCACTCTTGCTGCCTCCAGTAACTGGAACGAGCCGGCGTTGCTCGCTCGTTTTCTGGAGGGACTCACGCTAAGGTTAAGGATGAGATTCTCTCCAAGATTTCTGGCTCTCACAGACCTGTAACTTCTTCTTTAAAATGCTCCTCTGTCCTCCACACTACCATTAACTCTGTTTGAACTTGTTATCAGTATAAAAGACACATGTCCACAACCTCAAACAGTTACACTCAAACTCCACTATGGCCAAGAGCTGTCCACTGAATGCTGCAAGACTGAATCTGCAATACCCAGGTTAAGGATGAGGGAGGATCCATCCAGCGTGGATTCTTTGATTGAACTCGCTATTCACATAGAACGACGGGTAGATCTTCGTCACCGAGCTCATGGAAGAGAGCTCGCGTTTACTGTGTCCCCCCTCTCCCCGACACTACCATCTTCCCCCACTGGCTCAGGTGTTGAGCCCATGCAGCTGGGGGTATTCGCATCTCGACTAAGGAGAGGGAACGGAGAATCACCAACCGCCTCTGTCTCTATTGCGGTTCCGCTGGTCATTTTGTCATTTCATGTCCAGTTAAAGGCCAGAGCTCATCAGTAAGCGGAGGGCTACTGGTAAGCGCTACTACTCTGTCCTCTCCGTCAAGTTCCTGTACTACCTTGTCGGTCCATCTACGCTGGACCGGTTCGGCAGCTTCCTGCAGTGCATTAATAGACTCTGGGGCGGAGGGCTGTTTTATGGACGAAGCCTGGGCTCGGGAACATGACATTCCTCTCACAGTTAGGGAGCCTAAGGTTAAGGATGAGTCCGGAGGATCCATCCAGACAGTTAGGGAGCCCACGGCCATGTTCGCCTTGGATGGTAGTCCTCTCCCCAGTATATTATGTGAAACACTACCTTTAACCCTCACTGTATCTGGTAACCATAGTGAGACCATTTCTTTTTGATTTTTCGTTCACCTTTTACACCTGTTGTTTTGGGTCATCCCTGGCTAGTGTGTCATAATCCTTCTATTGATTGGTCTAGTAATTCTATCCTTTCCTGGAACGTTTCTTGTCATGTGAAATGTTTAATGTCTGCTATTCCTCCTGTTTCTTCTGCCCCCCCTTCACAGGAGGAGCCTGGTGATTTGACAGGAGTGCCGGAGGAATATCATGATCTGCGCACGGTCTTCAGTCGGTCCAGAGCCACCTCCCTTCCTCCTCACCGGTTGTATGATTGTTGTATTGAACTCCTCCCAGGTACTACTCCCCCACGGGGTAGACTAGACTCTCTGTCGGCTACCGAACGTAAGGCTCTCGAAGATTATTTGTCTGTAGCTCTCGACACCGGTACCGTGGTTCCTTTCTCCTCTCCCGCCGAAGCGGGGTTCTTTTTTGTTAAGGAGGAGGACGGGACCCTGCGTCCCTGCGTGGATTATCGAGGGCTGAATGACACAACGGTTAAGAATCGTTATCCGCTTCCCCTTATGTCTTCAGTTTTCTAGATTCTGCAGGGAGCCAGGTTCTTTACTAAGTTGGATCTTCGTAACGCTTACCATCTCGTGCGCATCAGGGAGGGGGACGAGTGGAAAACGGCGTTTAACACTCCGTTAGGTCATTTTGAATACCGGGTTCCGCCGTTCGGTCTCGCTAATGCTCCAGCTGTCTTTCAGGCATTAGTTAATGATGTACTGAGTGATATGCTGAACATCTTTGTTTTTGTTTACCTTGACGAGATCCTGATTTTTTCACCGTCACTCTAGAATCATGTTCAGCACGTTCGACGTGTCCTCCAGCACCTTTTAGAGAATTGTCTTTATGTGAAGGCTGAGAAGTGCGCTTTTCATGTCTCCTCCGTCACTTTTCTCGGTTCCGTTATTTCCGCTGAAGGCATTCAGATGGATCCCACTAGGGTCCATGCTGTCAGCGATTGGCCCGTTCCTAAGTCACGTGTCGAACTGCAGCGCTTTCTCGGTTTCGCGAATTTCTATCGGTGTTTCTTTCGTAACTTCGGTCGAGTGGCAGCTCCTCTCACAGCCCTTACTTCTGTCAAGACGTGCTTTAAGTGGTCCGTTTCCGCCCAGGGAGCTTTTGATCTCCTCAAGAAGCGTTTAACATCCGCTCCTATCCTTGTTACACCTGACGTCACTAAACAGTTCATTGTCGAGGTAGACGCGTCAGAGGTGGGCGTGGGAGCCATTCTGTCCCAGCGCTCCCATACTGACGATAAGGTCCACCCTTGCGCGTTTTCTCATCGCCTGTCGCCCTCGGAACGCAACTATGATGTGGCTAACCGCGAACTGCTCGCCATCCGCTTAGCCCTAGGCGAATGGCGACAGTGGTTGGAGGAGGCGACCGTTCCTTTTGTCGTTTGGACTGACCATAAGAACCTTGAGTACATCCGTTCTGCCAAACGACTTAATGCGCGTCAGGCTCGTTGGGCGCTGTATTTCGCTCATTTCGAGTTCGTTATTTCTTATCATCCGGGCACTAAGAACACCAAGCCTGATGCTTTATCCCGTCTCTTCAGTTCTTCTGTAGCCTCTACCGACCCCGAGGGGATTCTCCCTGAGGGGCGTGTTGTCGGGTTGACTGTCTGGGGAATTGAGAGACAGGTAAAGCAAGCACTCACTCACACTCCGTCACCGCGCACTTGTCCTAGGAACCTTCTTTTTGTTCCCGTTTCTACTCGTCTGGCCGTTCTTCAGTGGACTCACTCTGCCAAGTTAGCTGGCCACCCCGGCGTTCGGGGTACGCTTGCTTCTATTCGCCAGCGTTTTTGGTGGCCTACTCAGGAGCGTGACACGCGCCGTTTCGTGGCTGCTTGTTCGGACTGCGCGCAGACTAAGTCCGGTAACTCTCTTCCTGCTTCTGCTCCTGCCCTTGCTGTGTTTCAGTCTGTCCCCTGCCACCGCATCTCTCCTGGTCCTGCTCCTGCACTTTCTGTGTCTCAGTCTGTCCACAGCCACCACCTCTCTCCTGTTCCTGGTCTTAGCCTTGCTGTGTCTCAGTCTGTCCATAGTTGTTTCTCTCCTGGCCTGTTTGGTCCTGATTGCTCAAACTCTTACAGTTCTCTACCCGTGTCTCATTTTTATAATAGTATTGCACTAGATTCCCTCTTCATCGTTTCCCGTTACGGTCCTGAGGAGAGGAGTTGGGTTCTATCTCGGGACGTGCTGGACCGTTCGTTGATCAATGATTTCCTCCGTTGCCGCCAGGGTTCCTCCTCGAGTGCGCCAGGAGGCGCTCTGTGAGTGGGGGGGTACTGTCATGTATTGTCATATATTGTCATGTCTTGTCCCTGTGCTTTCTCTTCTATTCGTTTCCCCCTGCTGGTCTTATTAGGTTTCTTTCCCTCTCTCTATCCCTCTCTCTCTCTCTATCGTTCCGTTCCTGCTCCCAGCTGTTCCTCATTTTCCTAACGACCTCGTTTACTCTTTCACACCTGTCCCCTATTTTGCCCTCTGATTAAGTCTCTATTTCTCTCTCTGTTTCTGCTTCTGTCCTTGTCGGATCCTTGTTTGCTGTGCTGTGTTCTTGTTCCGTCCTGTCGTGTTTTTGCCTTCATCAGATGCTGCGTGTGAGCAGGTGTCTCTGTCAGCTACGGCCTGCGCCTACCCGAAGGGACCTGCTGTCTGTGGCCGCTTATCCTGTTGTTCCCCTCTACAAACTAGAGGATTTCTGTTATCCCCGTTTGGACATTTCCTGTTAAGGATTCAGGATTTGTTATTTTCTGTTTGGACTTGAATAAACTCTGTTTCTGTTAAGTTGCTTTTGGGTCGTCACTCACCTGCATAACACACTGTAAATGTTACAAACATGAAAACAAGATAAATAACTGGGGTTCTCTTCCAAAACATGAGGTAGAGAGGCACACCCCAGTGGCAGTTGAGAATTTATGCGATGTTCACGGTCCGGAAATTTACAGAAACGTATTAATGCATAATTGTGAATTTAATTGGAAACACACAAGGATTCAGGGATGGCCGGAAAGTCGACAGGAATCCGCACACTCTCATTGGGAAATTCCCACCCATGAAGAACCGTGCACCTCAAATTTCATGAGAATATAGCAGATCCAATTTCACTTAGAAACTCTGCTTTTCATGCAGTGACGTGTGTGTGTGTGTGTGTGTGTGTGTGTGTGTGTGTGTGTGTGTGTGTGTGTGTGTGTGTGTGTGTGTGTGTGTGTGTGTGTGTGTGTGTGTGTGTGTGTGTGTGTGTGTGTGTGTGTGTGTGTGTGTGTGTGTGTGTGTGTGTGTGTGTGTGTGTGTGTGTGTGAAATAAAGCACAATTGGCTCCTAGGCGCCAGTTGTCATGCTAGCAGAATGGAAAAGACTCTCCCTGCATGGCAGCCAGACCTTGGGAAAGACAACTCACCACACTCATTTACTGGAACAGCAGCAATGGGCCATGAGGCCAAGGGATAGAATAGTAGAATAGTGGTGAGGGGGTTTGGGTATTGTGCTGGTCAGCGCCTCTCCCCTCCCTCCCCAATCCTCTCCCACTCTCCATCCCTTTATCACCCACCCCATAAATAAACACACAGACACATGCTGAAAGATGAATGTTCAACAAATGGAAGAGAGAAAGGGGTGAGTGAGGGCCCAGGTTCAGTGGTGTATTGTGCAGACAGGGCCTCCATCCCCCTCTGAGGACAGTAATCACAGGCACTGTCTGTAGGCCTGGGGGCCGGGTCCAGGGGTGGCTGTCTCAATGGGATGTTATTTACTGGCCTGGCTCAATCCTCCTGCTGCCTCCTGCACTCCCATTGATCTTGTCCTGATCCGCCCCCACCTGATTCCCCCCATCTTCTCTTCTTCTGTATTCTCCTCTCTTTTTCCTTTCTATATTGTCAATCCTGGGTGGGGGAAATGCAGACAGAGAAAGGCCTAGTGTTTCATCATCAGCTTACTGTAATTATACTCCTTAAAGATACACTTGCATTGGTGGTGAGTCAACATTTGCATATCATGCATGGTAATGGCTCCATTGTGCAGCAATAGACTATATTTGTGGATGGATAGTAAATACATTCGCTCTCATGGACTGAAGTGAAATTGCTCGTTATGGGGGTGATATGATACATAGAGTTATGTTGGACAATGCTATTATTTCTCTCTACCATGCACTGGGCTGTAGAGTAGCATGCCCATGGTCAGTTATATAGTAGCATGTCTGTGCATGGGTCAGTGAATGATTGATGCCTAGCCACTGCAAGGTCAGCACATGTTCAGTGCAGAATGAAGCTTCAATATGTGGTGTACACGTTGACTGCATCCTTGTCATGTGTGTCTTGTTCTGTATTCTGGGTGAAAACATCATGTATTTAAACCCTGGATTGTTGATGCTATATATTGGCCAAATAGAGACTTTGAATGACTCCCCAGGTGCAATCCTCCATAGTAATGAATTGAATTCAACAGCAGTTCAAATAAATGTTTAAAGGACAATATTACATTTATTCATGTATTTTCTTTGTGTTGTATTGGGGACAGTAACATTAGATAGAAAATGTCATTTTTGTATTATTAGCTCACAAAATATCATTTTAAAGTATGCTGTAAGGTGTCTGTAATAGAATAAACGTAAACTGAAGCTTACAATATATCATTTTAAAGTATGCTGTAAGGTGTCTGTAATAGAATAAACGTAAACTGAAGCTTACAATATATCATTTTAAAGTATGCTGTAAGGTGTCTGTAATAGAATAAACGTAAACTGAAGCTTACAATATATCATTTTAAAGTATGCTGTAAGGTGTCTGTAATAGAATAAACGTAAACTGAAGCTTACAAAATATAATTTTAAAGTATGCTGTAAGGTGTCTGTAATAGAATAAACGTAAACTGAAGCTTACAAAATATAATTTTAAAGTATGCTGTAAGGTGTCTGTAATAGAATAAACGTAAACTGAAGCTTACAATATATCATTTTAAAGTATGCTGTAAGGTGTCTGTAATAGAATAAATGTAAACTGAAGCTTACAAAATATAATTTTAAAGTATGCTGTAAGGTGTCTGTAATAGAATAAACGTAAACTGAAGCTTACAAAATATCATTTTAAAGTATGCTGTAAGGTGTCTGTAATAGAATAAACGTAAACTGAAGCTTACAAAATATCATTTTAAAGTATGCTGTAAGGTGTCTGTAATAGAATAAACGTAAACTGAAGCTTACAATATATCATTTTAAAGTATGCTGTAAGGTGTCTGTAATAGAATAAACGTAAACTGAAGCTTACAATATATCATTTTAAAGTATGCTGTAAGGTGTCTGTAATAGAATAAACGTAAACTGAAGCTTACAAAATATCATTTTAAAGTATGCTGTAAGGTGTCTGTAATAGAATAAACGTAAACTGAAGCTTACAATATATCATTTTAAAGTATGCTGTAAGGTGTCTGTAATAGAATAAACGTAAACTGAAGCTTACAAAATATAATTTTAAAGTATGCTGTAAGGTGTCTGTAATAGAATAAACGTAAACTGAAGCTTACAAAATATCATTTTAAAGTATGCTGTAAGGTGTCTGTAATAGAATAAACGTAAACTGAAGCTTACAATATATCATTTTTACATTTTGGGGAGCGCAAAAATTGAGGTGTGGTGGTTTCAAAACAGCGCCTCCTGTCAGTCATTTAGTGTATATATAAATCATTGGACGAGCCAGGCAGAATTAGTCTCTCTATTGTTTATTTCTATGGCAACTGGATCTATTTGGGCACACTCTCTGATTTTAGTGGAATGCTGGGCGATGCCTGGAATGTCCCGGGCCATGATGGGAAACAGGTGTGTTGGATTGGCAGGTCGCCGGGAGATAATGGAGGTGGATCACATGATCAGGGCTCTGCACAGACAAACCAGGGAACCCTGCTACAGTACAGTACAGTACAAGACAGGACAGGAATGTATGTGCTCTCAGTACAGTGCACTTAGTACACTCTCCTCTGGCACATCATTTTAATCTTATAGGGTAGGAAATGTCATAGGATAGGGTGGGGGGGCCCCAGACGTACAAACAAACACAGATATGCAACCTTGTCACAAACACTCATGTGTGACTTACTATGTGCAGTACCTAATAACAGATGAGCCGAACAGAGGTCATTCATCTGATCATTCATCTGTTGTTATTCTGGTCTAACCACATCCAGAAATTACCTTCTGACAGCAGTGTATTCTGGTATCTACCACAGGCTGGAATGACACAGGAGAACAGAGGGTCTCTAAAAATACCTCGACCATGCAGTCTGGTACATGCTTCTACCTCCTCCATGGAAGTCTATGCTCCGTTAAAGAATACATTTTCAATTGAATCAGGAGGGGCACAAACAATCCTGTCCAATGTGCAGACAGAGGGACGTAATTCACTTGTCTCTGTGTATCTGGGTCTGAAAGACCAAGGCAATATCCAAGATGATCCCGTCAAGATGAGGAGGGGGGGGGTGGCTTTACTGGGAGGGTGGTTGTTATTATGCTAAAGCTGCTCCCATTTAATCTCAGAGGCAAACACAACACACTCTTAGTGTCATGTTTTGTCTTATATTGTCTTGTCATTTTGCTTTCCCTTCTGTTCGTTTCCCCCTGCTGGTCTTATTAGGTTCGTTCCCTTTTTTCTCTCTCCCTCCCTCTCTCTCCTCTCTCTATTGTTCCGTTCCTGTCATGTTTGTCATTTATTGTCATGTCTTGTCCCTGTGCTCCCCATGCTATTCGTTTCCCTCTGCTGGTCTTGTTTGGTTCTATCCCTCTCTCTCCCCCTCCCTCTCTCACTCTCTCACTCTCTCGCTCTCTCTTCTCTCTGTCGTTCCGTTCCTGCTCCCAGCTGTTCCTATTCCCCTAATCATCATTTAGTCTTCCCACACCTGTTCCCGATCCTTTCCCCTGATTAGAGTCCCTATTTATTCCTTTATGATCCGTTCCTGTCCCGTCGGTTCCTTGTATTGTATTCACCATGCCGTGATTGCGTTTCGCCCTGTCCTGTCGTGTTTTTGCCGTGATTGTGTATCACCCTGTCCTGTCGTGTTTTGTGCCTTCATCAGATGCTGCGTGTGAGCAGGTGTCTCAGTCGACTACGGCCTGCGCCTACCCGAAGCGACCTGCAGTCTGTGGCCGCTTCTCCAGTTGTTTCCCCTCTACAAGTCTAGAGGAATTCTGTTATTCCGTTTTGGACTTTAATAAACTCTGTTTCTGTTAAGTCGCTTTTGGGTCCTCTTTTACCTGCATGACAGAAGGAACCGACCAAGGAATGGACCCAGCGACTTCAGACGCTCGTTACACTGCCGTCGAGATCCAAGGAGCCATGCTCGGCAGACACGAGCAGGAATTGTCTGCTGCTCGCCATGCCGTGGAGAACCTGGCCGCTCAGGTTTCCGACCTCTCTGGACAGTTCCAGAGTCTACGTCTCGTGCCACCTGTTACTCCCTGGCCTGCCGAGCCTCCAGAACCCAGGGTTAATAACCCACCTTGCTACTCCGGGCAGCCCACTGAGTGCCGCTCCTTTCTCACGCAGTGTGAGATTGTGTTCTCTCTCCAACCCCACACATACTCTAGAGAGAGAGCTCGGGTTGCTTACGTCATTTCACTCCTTACTGGCCGGGCTCGAGAATGGGGCACAGCTATCTGGGAGGCAAGGGCTGATTGCTCTAACAAATTCCAGAACTTTAAAGAGGAGATGATTCGGGTTTTTGACCGTTCAGTTTTTGGTGGGGAGGCTTCTAGGGCCCTGGCTTCCTTATGCCAAGGTGAACGGTCCATAACGGATTATTCCATTGAGTTTCGCACTCTTGCTGCCTCTAGTGAGTGGAACGAGCCGGCGCTGCTCGCTCGTTTTCTGGAGGGACTCCACGCAGTGGTTAAGGATGAGATTCTCTCCCGGGAGGTTCCTTCAGATGTGGACTCTTTGATTGCTCTCGCCATCCGCATAGAACGACGGGTAGATCTTCGTCACCGGGCTCGTGGAAGAGAGCTCGCATCAACGGTGTTTCCCTGCTCCGCATCGCAACCATCTCCCTCCTCTGGCTTTGAGACTGAGCCCATGCAGCTGGGAGGGATTCGCATCTCGAATAAGGAGAGGGAACGGAGGATCACCAACCGCCTGTGCCTCTATTGCGGAGTTGCTGGACATTTTGTTAATTCATGTCCAGTAAGAGGCCAGAGCCCATCAGTAAGCGGAGGGCTACTGGTGAGCGCTACTACTCAGGTCCCTTCATCTAGATCTTGTACTACTATGTCGGTCCATCTACGCTGGACCGGTTCGGGTGCTACATGCAGTGCTTTGATTGACTCTGGGGCTGAGGGTTGTTTCATGGACGAAGCATGGGCTCGGAAACATAACATTCCTTTCAGACCGTTAGACAGGCCTACGCCCATGTTTGCCTTAGATGGTAGTCATCTTCCCAGTATCAAATTTGAGACACTACCTTTAACTCTCACAGTATCTGGTAACCACAGTGAGACTATTTCTTTTTTGATTTTCCGTTCACCGTTTACACCTGTTGTTTTGGGTCACCCTGGCTTGTATGTCATAATCCTTCTATTAATTGGTCTAGTAATTCTATCCTATCCTGGAACGTTTCTTGTCATGTGAAGTGTTTAATGTCTGCCATCCCTCCCATTTCTTCTGTCCCTACTTCTCAGGAGGAACCTGGCGATTTGACAGGAGTGCCGGAGGAATATCATGATCTGCGCACGGTCTTCAGTCGGTCCCGAGCCAACTCCCTTCCTCCTCACCGGTCGTATGATTGTAGTATTGATCTCCTTCCGGGGACCACTCCTCCTCGAGGTAGACTATACTCTCTGTCGGCTCCCGAACGTAAGGCTCTCGAGGATTATTTGTCTGTGTCTCTTGACGCCGGTACCATAGTGCCTTCTTCTTCTCCGGCCGGGGCGGGGTTCTTTTTTGTTAAAAAGAAGGACGGTACTCTGCGCCCTGCGTGATTATCGAGGGCTGAATGACATAACGGTTAAGAATCGTTATCCGCTTCCCCTTATGTCATCAGCCTTCGAGATTCTGCAGGGAGCCAGGTGCTTTACTAAGTTGGACCTTCGTAACGCTTACCATCTCGTGCGCATCAGAGAGGGGGACGAGTGGAAAACGGCGTTTAACACTCCGTTAGGGCATTTTGAGTACCGGGTTCTGCCGTTCGGTCTCGCCAATGCGCCAGCTGTTTTTCAGGCATTAGTTAATGATGTTCTGAGAGACATGCTGAACATTTTTGTTTTTGTCTATCTTGACGATATCCTGATTTTTTCTCCGTCACTCGAGATTCATGTTCAGCACGTTCGACGTGTTCTACAGCGCCTTTTAGAGAATTGTCTCTACGTAAAGGCTGAGAAGTGCTCTTTTCATGTCTCCTCCGTTACTTTTCTCGGTTCCGTTATTTCCGCTGAAGGCATTCAGATGGATTCCGCTAAGGTCCAAGCTGTCAGTGATTGGCCCGTTCCAAGGTCACGTGTCGAGTTGCAGCGCTTTTTAGGTTTCGCTAATTTCTATCGGCGTTTCATTCGTAATTTCGGTCAAGTTGCTGCCCCTCTCACAGCTCTTACTTCTGTCAAGACGTGTTTTAAGTGGTCCGGTTCCGCCCAGGGAGCTTTTGATCTTCTAAAAGAACGTTTTACGTCCGCTCCTATCCTCGTTACTCCTGACGTCACTAGACAATTCATTGTCGAGGTTGACGCTTCAGAGGTAGGCGTGGGAGCCATCCTATCCCAGCGCTTCCAGTCTGACGATAAGGTTCATCCTTGCGCTTATTTTTCTCATCGCCTGTCGCCATCTGAGCGCAACTATGATGTGGGTAACCGTGAACTGCTCGCCATCCGCTTAGCCCTAGGCGAATGGCGACAGTGGTTGAGGGGGCGACCGTTCCTTTGTCGTTTGGACAGACCATAAGAACCTTGAGTACATCCGTTCTGCCAAACGACTTAATGCCCGTCAAGCTCGTTGGGCGTTGTTTTTCGCTCGTTTCGAGTTTGTGATTTCTTACCGTCCGGGTAGCAAGAACACCAAGCCTGATGCCTTATCCCGTCTGTTTAGTTCTTCTGTGGCTTCTACTGATCCCGAGGGGATTCTTCCTTATGGGCGTGTTGTCGGGTTAACAGTCTGGGGAATTGAAAGACAGGTTAAGCAAGCACTCACGCACACTGCGTCGCCGCGCTTGTCCTAGTAACCTCCTTTTCGTTCCTGTTTCCACTCGTCTGGCTGTTCTTCAGTGGGCTCACTCTGCCAAGTTAGCTGGTCATCCCGGTGTTCGAGGCACTCTTGCGTCTATTCGCCAGCGCTTTTGGTGGCCGACTCAGGAGCGTGACACGCGCCGTTTCGTGGCTGCTTGTTCGGACTGCGCGCAGACTAAGTCGGGTAACTCTCCTCCTGCCGGTCGTCTCAGACCGCTCCCCATTCCTTCTCGACCATGGTCTCACATTGCCTTAGACTTCATTACCGGTCTGCCTTTGTCTGCGGGGAAGACTGTGATTCTGACGGTTGTCGATAGGTTCTCTAAGGCGGCACATTTCATTCCCTCGCTAAACTTCCTTCCGCTAAGGAGACGGCACAAATCATTATTGAGAATGTATTCAGAATTCATGGCCTCCCGTTAGACGCCGTTTCAGACAGAGGCCCGCAATTCACGTCACAGTTTTGGAGGGAGTTCTGTCGTTTGATTGGTGCGTCCGTCAGTCTCTCTTCCGGGTTTCATCCCCAGTCTAACGGTCAAGCAGAGAGGGCCAATCAGACGATTGGTCGCATACTACGCAGCCTTTCTTTCAGAAACCCTGCGTCTTGGGCAGAACAGCTCCCCTGGGCAGAATACGCTCACAATTCGCTTCCTTCGTCTGCTACCGGGTTATCTCCGTTTCAGAGTAGTCTGGGTTACCAGCCTCCTCTGTTCTCATCCCAGCTTGCCGAGTCCAGCGTTCCCTCCGCTCAAGCGTTTGTCCAACGTTGTGAGCGCACCTGGAGGAGGGTGAGGTCTGCACTTTGCCGTTACAGGGCACAGACGGTGAGAGCCGCCAATAAACGCAGGATTAAGAGTCCAAGGTATTGTTGCGGCCAGAGAGTGTGGCTTTCCACTCGCAACCTTCCTCTTACGACAGCTTCTCGTAAGTTGACTCCGCGGTTCATTGGTCCGTTCCGTGTCTCCCAGGTCGTCAATCCTGTCGCTGTGCGACTGCTTCTTCCGCGACATCTTCGTCGCGTCCATCCTGTCTTCCATGTCTCCTGTGTTAAGCCCTTTCTTCGCACCCCCGTTCGTCTTCCCTCCCCCTCCCGTCCTTGTCGAGAGCGCACCTATTTACAAGGTACATAAGATTATGGACATGCGTTCTCGGGACGGGGTCACCAATACCTAGTGGATTGGGAGGGTTACGGTCCTGAGGAGAGGAGTTGGGTTCCGTCTCGGGACGTGCTGGACCGTTCGCTCATCGATGATTTCCTCCGTTGCCGCCAGGATTCCTCCTCGAGTGCGCCAGGAGGCGCTCGGTGAGTGGGGGGTACTGTCATGTTTGTCATTTATTGTCATGTCTTGTCCCTGTGCTCCCCATGCTATTCGTTTCCCTCTGCTGGTCTTGTTTGGTTCTATCCCTCTCTCTCCCCCTCCCTCTCTCACTCTCTCTCTCTCTCTTCTCTCTGTCGTTCCGTTCCTGCTCCCAGCTGTTCCTATTCCCTAATCATCATTTAGTCTTCCCACACCTGTTCCCGATCCTTTCCCCTGATTAGAGTCCCTATTTATTCCTTTATGATCCGTTCCTGTCCCGTCGGTTCCTTGTATTGTATTCACCATGCCGTGATTGCGTTTCGCCCTGTCCTGTCGTGTTTTTGCCGTGATTGTGTATCACCCTGTCCTGTCGTGTTTTGTGCCTTCATCAGATGCTGCGTGTGAGCAGGTGTCTCAGTCGACTACGGCCTGCGCCTACCCGAAGCGACCTGCAGTCTGTGGCCGCTTCTCCAGTTGTTTCCCCTCTACAAGTCTAGAGGAATTCTGTTATTCCGTTTTGGACTTTAATAAACTCTGTTTCTGTTAAGTCGCTTTTGGGTCCTCTTTTACCTGCATGCCTAACCCTACTCTGTTAGGGAAACCCTATTCTGTCAGGGGACCCCTAACCCTACTCTGTCAGGGAAACCCTAACCCTACTATGTCAGGGAAACACTACTCTGTCAGGGAAACACTAACCCTACTCTGTCAGGGAAACCCTATTCTGTCAGGGAAACACTAACCCTGTTCTGTCAGGGAAACCCTATTCTGTCAGGGAAACACTAACCCTGTTCTGTCAGGGAAACCCTACTCTGTCAGGGGACCCCTAACCCTACTCTGTCAGGGAAACCCTAACCCTACTATGTCAGGGAAACACTACTCTGTCAGGGAAACACTAACCCTACTCTGTCAGGGAAACACTAACCCTACTCTGTCAGGGAAACACTAACCCTACTCTGTCAGGGAAACACTAACCCTACTCTGTCAGGGAAACTCTATTCTGTCAGGGAAACACTAACCCTGATCTGTCAGGGAAACCCTACTCTGTCAGGGAAACCTAACCCTACTCTGTCAGGGAAACCCTAACCCTACTCTGTCAGGAAAACCCTATTCTGTCAGGGAAACACTAACCCTGTTCTGTCAGGGAAACCCTACTCTGTCAGGGAAACCCTAACCCTACTCTGTCAGGGAAAACTGAACCGTACTCTGTCAGGGAAACTCTATTCTGTCAGGGGACCCCTAACCCTACTCTGTCAGGGAAACCCTAACCCTACTCTGTCAGGGAAACACTACTCTGTCAGGGAAACACTAACCCTACTCTGTCAGGGAAACACTAACCCTACTCTGTCAGGGAAACCTCATTCTGTCAGGGAAACAATACTCTGTCAGGGAAACAATACTCTGTCAGGGAAACACTACTCTGTCAGGGAAACACTACTATGTCAGGTAAACACTACTCTGTCAGGGAAACACTAACCAGACTCTGTCAGGGAAACACTACTCTGTCAGGGAAACACTAACCCTACTCTGTCAGGGAAACCCTATTCTGCCAGGGAAACACTACTCTGTCAGGGAAACACTAACCCTACTCTGTCAGGGAAACACCACTTTGTCAGGGAAACACTAACCCTACTCTGTCAGGGAACCCTAACCCTATTCTGTCAGGGAAACACTAACCCTACTCTGTCAGGGAAACCTAACCCTACTCTGTCAGGGAAAGCCTAACCCTACTCTGTCAGGGAAACACTACTCTGTCAGGGAAAACTAACCCTACTCTGTCAGGAAAAACTAACCCTACTCTGTCAGGGAAACACTAACCCTACTCTGTCAGGGAAACACTAACCCTACTCTGTCAGGGAAAAACTAACCATACTCTGTCAGGGAAAACCTACTGTGTCAGGGAAACACTACTCTGTCAGGGAAACACTAACCCTATTATATCAGGGAAATACTAAACCGACTCTGTCAGGGAAACTCTAACCCGACTCTATCAGGAAACCCTACTCTGTCAGGGTAACCCTACTCTGTCAGGGAAACACTAACCCTACTCTGTCAGGGAAACACTAACCCTACTCTGTCAGGAAACACTAACCCTACTCTGTCAGGGAAACACTAACCCTACTCTGTCAGGGAAACTCTATTCTGTAAGGGAAACACTAACCCTGTTCTGTCAGGGAAACCTGTCAGGGAAACACTAACCCTGTTCTGTCAGGGAAACACTACTCTGTCAGGGAAACCCTAACCCTACTCTGTTAGGGAAACCCTATTCTGTCAGGGGACCCCTAACCCTACTCTGTCAGGGAAACCCACCCTACTACCCTACTCTGTCAGGGAAACACTAACCCTACTCTGTCAGGGAAACACTAACCCTACTCTGTCAGGGAAACACTAACCCTACTCTGTCAGGAAACTCTATTCTGTCAGGAAACACTAACCCTGATCTGTCAGGGAAACCCTACTCTGTCAGGGAAACACTAACCCTACTTTGTCAGGGAAACACTAACCCCTACTCTGTCAGGGAAACCTTATTCTGTCAGGGAAACACTACTCTGTCAGGGAAACACTACTCTGTCAGGGAAACACTAAAATGTCAGGGAAACACTACTCTGTCAGGGAAACACTAACCAGACTCTGTCAGGGAAACACTAACCCTACTCTGTCAGGGAAACACTACTCTGTCAGGGAAACACTACTCTGTCAGGGAAACCCTATTCTGCCAGGGAAACACTACTTTGTCAGGGAAACACTAACCCTACTCTGTCAGGGAAACACTAACCCTACTCTGTCAGGGAAACACTACTTTGTCAGGGAAACACTAACCCTACTCTGTCAGGAAACCCTAACCCTATTCTGTCAGGGAAACCCTAACCCTACTCTGTCAGGGAAACACTAACCCTACTCTGTCAGGGAAACCCTATTCTGCCAGGGAAACACTACTTTGTCAGGGAAACACTAACCCTACTCTGTCAGGGAAACACTAACCCTACTCTGTCAGGGAAACACTACTCTGTCAGCGAAACACTAACCCTACTCTGTCAGGGAAACACTACTCTGTCAGGGAAACCATATTCTGTCAGGGAAACACTAACCCTACTCTGTCAGGGAAACACTACTCTGTCAGGGAAACACTAACCATACTCTGTCAGGGAAACACTAACCAGACTCTGTCAGGGAAGCACTAACCAGACTCTGTCAGGGAAACACGACTCTGTCAGGGAAACACTAACCCTATTCTGTCAGGGAAACACTAACCCTATTCTATCAGGGAAATACTAAACCGACTCTGTCAGGGAAACCCTAACCCGACTCTGTCAGGGAAACCCTACTCTGTCAGGGAAACACTAACCCTACTCTGTCAGGGAAAAACGAAACCTATTCTGTCAGGGAAACACTAACCCTATTCTATCAGGGAAATACTAAACCGACTCTGTCAGGGAAACCCTAACCCGACTCTGTCAGGGAAACCCTGTTCTGTCAGGGAAACCCTACTCTGTCAGGGAAACCCTAACCCTACTCTGTTAGGGAAACCCTATTCTGTCAGGGAAACCCTAACCCTACTATGTCAGGGAAACACTACTCTGTCAGGGAAACACTAACCCTACTTTGTCAGGGAAACACTAACCCTACTCTGTCAGGGAAACCTTATTCTGTCAGGGAAACACTACTCTGTCAGGGAAACACTACTCTGTCAGGGAAACACTACTATGTCAGGGAAACACTACTCTGTCAGGGAAACACTAACCAGACTCTGTCAGGGAAACACTACTCTGTCAGGGAAACACTAACCCTACTCTGTCAGGGAAACACTACTCTGTCAGGGAAACACTACTTTGTCAGGGAAACACTAACCCTACTCTTACAGGGAAACCCTAACCCTATTCTGTCAGGGAAACCCTAACCCTACTCTGTCAGGGAAAGCCTAACCCTACTCTGTCAGGGAAACACTACTCTGTCAGGGAAACCATATTCTGTCAGGGAAACACTAACCCTACTCTGTCAGGGAAACACTACTCTGTCAGGGAAACACTAACCATACTCTGTCAGGGAAACACTACCCAGACTCTGTCAGGGAAACACTAACCAGACTCTGTCAGGGAAACACTACTCTGTCAGGGAAACACTAACCATACTCTGTCAGGGAAACACTACCCAGACTCTGTCAGGGAAACACTAACCAGACTCTGTCAGGGAACACGACTCTGTCAGGGAAACACTAACCCTATTCTGTCAGGGAAACACTAACCCTATTCTATCAGGGAAATACTAAACCGACTCTGTCAGGGAAACCCTAACCCGACTCTGTCAGGGAAACCCTACTCTGTCAGGGAAACACTAACCCTACTCTGTCAGGGAAAAACTAACCCTATTCTGTCAGGGAAACACTAACCCTATTCTATCAGGGAAATACTAAACCGACTCTGTCAGGGAAACCCTAACCCGACTCTGTCAGGGAAACCCTACTCTGTCAGGGAAACACTAACCCTGTTCTGTCAGGGAAACACTAACACTACTCTGTCAGGGAAACCCTATTCTGTCAGGGAAACACTAACCCTACTCTGTCAGGAAAACCCTACTCTGTCAGGGAAACACTAACCTTACTCTGTCAGGGAAACACTAACCCTACTCTGTCAGGGAAACCCTAACCCTACACTGTCAGGGAAACCCTATTTTGTAAGGGAAACACTAACCCTGTTCTGTCAGGGAAACCCTAACCCTACACTGTCAGGGAAACACTAACCCTACACTGTCAGGGAAACACTAACCCTATTCTGTCAGGGAAACCCTAACCCTACTCTGTCAGGGAAACACTAACCCTGTTCTGTCAGGGAAACACTAACACTACTCTGTCAGGGAAACGCTAACCCTACTCTGTCAGGGAAAGGGTGTGGTTAACTATTTTTCTCCCTCTATTTCCCTTTTTGTTTGTGTTTGTTTCCAGCGGCCTCTCTCTCTCTCTCTCTCTCTCTCTCAAAAACCCTAGACGTTGTCCCTAAATAACGGAGGATGAAAAAGTGTTCTAAAGAAGCATGCATAATCCTCATGTCTGGAGGGATGTTTAATTGTCGGCAAGTGTTTATGTTCCACTGTGGAGCAACAGTCACTATCAGTGCCCAGCACAAATATAGCAATTAACTTCAATTTTCTACATTTATTTGGTCATCAAAGACCTGATGGTATCGCCTTCAAAATAAATAAATTAGTGGTCAGTATAGATGTGAATGGTCTTTGGGCCCAGCAGTGTGACTCTTGGCCTGAATGGGATGCATGGCATCGCATGCCTACAGTAGCTTTTTTCTCTGGCTAAATAGCAAATAAATGTAATGCTTTATTTAAACTGTTTATATACAAAAGCTTTTATCCACTTTCATGTGCAGCGGGCTATGGCTCGCCTCGGACCGGCAGAGGAAGGGGATGGGTTTGTGGCTATGTGATGTGGATGTGGACAGGGGCTTGGTGGGGAGGGTGCGGGTCTGTGCTTATCGAGGCTTATCTGTGCATTGTTTGGGTGGGGGGGCCATAGATTTCTCTGATGATGACGTGATAAGAGACAGACCAGGCTGAGATCAAACAGCTAGGGCCTTGGCGTCAGTATTGCCCAGGGGAGAAGGGAGAGGCGGTAAGCAGTGGGTCTCTCTCTCTGTCTCTCTCTCTCTCTCTCTCTCTCTCTCTCTCTCTCTCTCTCTCTCTCTCTCTGTCTCTGTCTCTGTCTCTCTGTCTCTGTCTCTGTCTCTGTCTCTGTCTCTGTCTCTGTCTCTGTCTCTCTCTCTGTCTCTCTCTCTCTCTCTCTCTCTCTCTCTCTCTCTCTCTCTCTCTCTCTCTCTCTCTCTCTCTCTAATAGATCCTGCTTCATATCTCCTTCCTCTGCCTCAAATGACCCTACTGTCAGACATTCATACTAGACAGTAGTGTCCACTGGGAACAGCAGCAGTAGACCAGTAGTAGATGTTCTTTACACAAGACCATAAGCACGCCAGTTTGGTCCCATCCTAGACATGTGAAAAGGACTGTGTTACGTGCTACTGTACATCATGACTTATCACTCTGGTGAAACAAAAGAAAAGTTAGTTGAAATAATGGCCATGTCCAAATACCCATACTTGCATTCTAAATAGTTAGCATTTGGGGTCTTTTTATAGTTTTATAGTATGTAAAAATGCAAACATTTTAGTATGCTTTGAATGCCACGATGTCGCATATTTTCGCCTTTTCAGACTCTGCTGCACACTGTAGCTGGCAACGATCACAGTTAAAAAGTGTGCAATGGGGCAGAAGTCTGTGAGTTGCTGTGTTTCTGGATGGCCTGATACTGTAGCTAACAACAATGACAAGAAACTACCATGTTGGGAAATCGTAGATGGCTCGTTTCAGCTAGTTTCATCTTGTTTTAATACCTTGTTAATATCTTGTTTTGACTGGAGGCCAATTTTGACAATACTCTGCCTCAAATTAGCCAACAACTGTAACTATGTATTTGAGAGACAACAAGTGCCCATTGTGCAAATGTATATATTTTTGTCAACAATCTAAGCCAACCCTATCTGTTTTGCACCATAGCTGCACAGGAGTCAGTGTTGTTGCTGAACAACCAACCTGTCTATTGAGGAAGATAATCTTATTTTGACACCAAGGTAATTCTGACAATAGATGATAACCAGAGACACGCTATACGGACGGAATCAACGCATTTGCGCATCAGATGACTCATTCTGGGGTGGCAGGGTAGCCTATGGGTTAGGGTGTTGTGCCAGTAACCGAAAGGTTGCTGGATTGAATCCCAGAGCTGACAATGTCAAAATCTGTTGTTCTACCCCTGAATGAGTCTGTTAACCCGCTGTTCCCCGTTCTTAACTGACTAGTTAAATAATGGTTGAA